>NC_091359.1:23010465-23037965 GCF_038502225.1 Cherax quadricarinatus | reverse complement strand
TAAACCTTGGTAATAAATACCGACAAGTTGGTTTAGAAAGACACGTAAGCAAACACTATAACATATTTATTAGAAAACGTTTCGGTCCTGGAACCTTGATCACTTCTAACCAGTGAAGTGATAGAAGTGATCAAGGTTCCAGGACCGAAACGTTTTCTAATAAATATGTTATAGTGTTTGCTTACGTGTCTTTCTAAACCAGCAAGTTAACACGTTGAATTTTTCAGTTATATCGCTAAAACACCCAATGGGTAACTGAATCTAATTCAGTAATTTTTAAAGAGATGGACAAGTAAGTCAGCGGAAGTTCTCGGTCAGATGACCAAAAGCTTTAGCTGTGGGTCATCGTAAGACCCGCGTCAGGAAACACTTGTCATGTTTCCGACAAACCGTACTTAACCTAACCTAGCCCAACGGGTGTAACATATCTTCGCTGAAGACAACCAGAATAGAAGCACCTGATATAAGGGACATGATCAGTGACTGGTTCGTCAGTAGGAATCAACAAATGGTACTGAAATTAGAAGTGTCTGAGACACTAGATGTGAAGATCAATGTTTCTGAAGAATAAGGCACGAGCAGCACCTGAATATCTTCCTCATGAAGACGTTTCGCCAACTAGTGGCTTAATCAGCCTTAATCAATTAGGTGAAATTTATCAACTTGCCAGTTTTCTAAACTATTTATTCAGAATAAATCAGAAGTACAGGCATAGGCATGGACACAACACTGGAGCCAGCAGAGAGATGCAGCACTTGAAGTCATCGTCACAGGTGGGCGAGACCCACTAGTGGAAGAGGGTCTCGCCTAAGAGTTGGGTCACAGGTTACCAATAAGAATGTGAAGGATATCTTGTGTTCCATGATTCCATGGTGTTACTGTGCCAGGTAAGTACTATTATTGTTTTATAATACTGACAAATTAATGAATACATCATGTACGCAACACCTGGGTATTTTTATTATAAAGACGTTTCGCCAACCAGTGGCATTTTTTTTTAAATTCAGTTCATGTATTATATACTGAAGACAGTGGAAGATACGACAATCAGTCCCTCAGCATTGATAGAGGGTACTCATCCCGTAATGACCCTAATGTAGTTGATATTGTGTATTGCTCCAGTCACGGTACTGTGTCTTTTTTTCGTTATTTATGTAGGTAATGCTTTAAACTCTATCAACTGGCCACTGCTAAGTATTTTTAAAGTTCACTGATTCCATCTTGACGGTCCACAACGTAAGTGATATACAGAACACAGAATGACGGGTAACCTTTACAGTGAACACGAATAATGTGTTATAGCCAGATTTCCAAATCTGTAGTTGAAAATTCACCTTCTCCTTTTCCTTTTTGGGAAAGAAGAGCTAATTCGTGAAAAAAAAAAATGTTAAATAACTATACGGTACGTTAAGGATTAATATTTATAAATCATTAACCTTAGTCGTCTCAAACATAAATAAACGATGTATTATCAGATAATTTGCCGTGAAAATAATTTTCGTCGTGAAAATGATCAGGAAATGTAGAACACTAGCTCTTGGACTTCTGTTCATCAACGGGAGCTATGCAACGTTGCAAAACTTGCAATAGGTAGGTTGAGGGGTAATATTTTCTCAAAAGAAGGAACGTGAGAGACAATAGTGCCAAAACACGCAGCTGTTTCCCTCCGTTATGTAGGGTAAGGAAAGTCTTCCAAGGTTTACAGAAATTAAAACTGGTTAACTCGTCAGTCTGGAGTTTCGTGACTCTGATTGCGGGTTCTAAACCCACCAGTGGTATGGTTTAACACACTGCCCAAAAACCACTTCGAATCGCTAACAACTAGTTTTGTACCACTGTGAAATCATGTTTATTAACTGGCTGCTTCACATACAACTTAGTTTTATGTGAAACTTTGGAATAACCTTTGTACCGAATTACCGTAGTTTTCAGTGTGATCTCGAAATGCGAATTGGCTAACAGTATACAAAAATTTATTGCATATTCCTTTCACATTCCTGTCAACGTTGTTTCCTATACAAAACTGTCAGTTTGAGTTTACGTATTCCTGAGTATATTTGAGTTTACCAATTTCTAGTCATTCTCGAGTATGTCTTGATATTCCTGAAAGGTTTTGATTATTCTTGAATATTCCTTATCTCATACTTGACGATCCTGCCTAGGTATATATAACAGTCAGTAGGAGTTTATGCTTTATGAATATTTCTGAGTAATTTCCCACCTCACACCTGTCGACATCTCATCACTATTGAAAATTATCAGAGTTGAAATAACATTCTCCTGGCACCTGCCTGTTAAACCTGCCTGTTAAACCTGCCTGTTAAACCTGCCTGTTAAACCTGCCTGTTAAACCTGCCTGTTAAACCTGCCTGTTAAACCTGCCTGTTAAACCTGCCTGTTAAACCTTCCTGTTAAACCTGCCTGTTAAACCTGCCTGTTAAACCTGCCTGTTAAACCTGCCTGTTAAACCTTCCTGTTAAACCTCGATTTCATGACAGAATTTTAAATAGTCTAACAAATCTTATAAGATTTGTCAGAGTATTTAAAATTCTGTCTTAAAATTCCCTCTTAAAATAATATGACAAACGGAGAGAGTCAACTCATCAAATTACAGTAAATTAAGCCGAGATGTGAGTATCTCCATTCCACTATTATAAATTCTGTGGACTGTGGTACAACAAGCGAGACGTGCTCTCCGATGAGCAAAACGTGCAGGACACGTTTGGGAGACACCAGTCTAATATCACAATGCTCTACCGACCCAATATTCATGAAGCCTTGTTGCATATTCAGCAATCTGGCGATTTTGTAAATCAGCCTTGTTAAAGATCATGTACAGTTGACTCTACTAAATAGCAGATGAGTGCACGGCATGACGATCATTACTCACGAAATCATAATGACACGATTGCAAACAAACCATACCACGAGCGGGGTTAGAACAATCCATCAGAGAGTCGTAAAACTCTAGACCGACGCGTTAGCCACTGGGCCAGTGGCTAACGCGTCGGTCTGGAGTTTTCTAACTCTCTGATTGCGGGTTCTAACCCCGCCCGTGGTATGGTTTATGATCACCATTGTTTTTAAAGAGAGGATTCAATTTTGTTTCTTTCAATCTTGGAATTCTTGGGTATAACAACCTGAACTGCTGCTCATCTCGGCAACTGATTGCAAGAACAAACATGATTAAAGATTACATTCGACTCTTGAGGAATCCTAATTGTGTACTGACATTGATATCGCCTGTTTGAGATTGGTTTGCATTATAAATGCCACTCGCAGACACTTCACCCACTTCTCTTGTCATCTTCCATCCTTCACTTTTGCTGTTGTCTCCTAGAAACAGTCATTACTTAAAGCCCACAAGTCTTCGATCAATTTAGTGTCTTAACCTAACTGCTAAAGTAAACAGGTCTATCAAAATTGCTGCTGCCGAGTGGGTTGTTTATCTGGAGTTTATCTGGAGTGAGTTCCGGGGGTCAACGCCCCCGCGGCCCGGTCTGTGACCAGGCCTCCTTAGGTCAGTGTCCCAGGATGCGACCCACACCAGTCGACTAACACCCAGGTACCCATTTTACTGATGGGGAACATAGACAACAGGTGGAAAGAAACACGCCCAATGTTTCTACTCTGGCTGGGAATCGAACCCAGGCCCTCACCGTGTGAAGCGAGAGCGTTAACCACCAGGCCACCAGAGCCCTTGGTGAAGTTATTTATAACACCAACTATACAGGCTCGTGCTTACTAAAAATATTGATTTAGTTCAACATGAGAGGAAGATGGCTTTTATTGACATGAGAGACCAGATTAGATTCCTCAAAGCTTGCATGATTATTTAATGGATTATATATGTATGTGGAGCTGAGGGGAATGACGTGGAACAATGAACACTCATACTAGCATATTAATAACCAGATATTGGCTTGACCACACATGCGAACTCAGACCTTTTTTGTAAATCAGTGTAGTAAGGAATGAAACCGTAACCAGCAGGGACCTCTTGAGTGTGAGGTTAATCATGGCTCCTTCAACTGCAGATGTAAAATATGTAGACCTATGGAAGTCTTTTTGCATGCTGGAAAAACATTGGAATTTGGCATCTGAAGTATTAATATTTGTGAAAGGAAGGTCTATGTCTAGTGATTCCCATCTGCTTACTACGATTTACCAGAGTATACAAAGAACTTGGTAATGATCAGAATTTGCACTTGATGATAATGATAAATAGAAATCGTTTGTCATTTTAGATGAGGTGGAGTAAATAGATAAGATGAACCATTTAGTGAGTGACAGTGAAACATGTGAACCATTTACTGAGTGACAGTGAAACATGTGAACCATTTACTGAGTGACAGTGAAACATGTGAACCATTTACTGAGTGACAGTGAAACATGTGAACCATTTACTGAGTGACAGTGAAACATGTGAACCATTTACTGAGTGACGGTGAAACATGTGAACCATTTACTGAGTGACAGTGAAACATGTGAACCATTTACTGAGTGACAGTGAAACATGTGAACCATTTACTGAGTGACGGTGAAACATGTGAACCATTTACTGAGTGACAGTGAAACATGTGAACCATTTACTGAGTGACTGTGAAACATGTGAACCATTTACTGACTGACAGTGAAACATGTGAACCATTTACTGAGTGACAGTGAAACATGTGAACCATTTACTAAAATCTCCTAAACCAGGTTAATTGTCATTTTAGCAAATGCCTAAGAAAATGGGCTTGAAAGGAAATGAATTAAACAGTCGTCAGGCAGGTGGACAACCCTTCCATGCTAGTATGGAATGATAAAGACACTTATACTCTATGTAGGGAAAATGGATAAACCGGTGGAAATTAGATCAACCTAACATCAGTAATCGATTAAGATATCACAAAAGTTGAATGCACTCTTTAATCACGTTACTTTTGTATTCATCCGCCAAGGTGGGCAGCAGCTCAGGTCATTGTACCCAATAGTTCCATCACTGAAATAAACATATTTGAATCCTCGCTTAAAACATGAGGGTCAAGCCCTGTACAACTCGTCTATTATTAACTAAAGTCAATTGTACACACTCTTACGTAAAAGTGTTATACAAAAATAGCTGGATTCCTTATTAGACGATATGACTTTATGAATGTTTGCTAGGTATGATATGATGGTATTAGAGCAGATTTTTATACCACCATATATGGAGAATTTTAATAGTGGAAAGCGTGTACTCTCATTGCTATTTAGGTCATTGTATTTTTTACAAGGAAAGACTGGGAGAATTTAAAATACTTAAATATTATAGGAACTTGAGGTAAAGGCAGGGAAGGTAGTTAGTAATGTCAGTTTAAGAGGAAAGTTTCAAGGGAATGTTTCTTAAATTCACTCTCGTAATTTTCAATATTGATGAACTGCCGACAGACTGGAAGTAGAAAATTGCTCAGGAATATTCGAAAAAACTCATGAATATCTTGAAATACTCAAGTATACTCAGGCACTCAGGAATTATTCCCACTGACATCGACAAGTATGAGATAAGGAATATTCAGGAATAATTAGAACCCTTCAGGAATATCTATAAATACTCGAGAATGACTAGAAATACTCCGATATACTCAAATACTCAGAAATACGTAAATTCACACTGACAGTTTTCTGTAGGAAGCAACGATGTCAGGAATATGATAAGGAATATTCAGGATATTTTCCGTAGTAAAAGTTGTGTCAACCAACTCTCATTTCGAGGACACACTGAGAACTTAAAGTACTTCGGCATAAGGGTGACAAGAAGTATTCCAGAGTTTCATCCAAAACTTTGTTTGTGAAGCAGCCATTTAATAAACATGACTAGTTGTTAACGGTTCGACGAGGCTTTCAGCGGTCTATTAACTGTTTATGTTATTCTCCTTTGTTTACTGTTTATAAACCGTGGAGGGTATGGTAATACAGAAGAGGAGGGGGAGCAAGAGAGTGGTATGAGTGTGTTGGTGCTAGTCTTTCTCTCTTTCACAAGCCGAGTCTTGTGTGATATGCACATCCCTGCTTCTGAGAGAATCTTCCACATCAACCTACCGATTATAACTCATGTAATATTGTATAGCTCCAGACGAAGCCAGGAAATGTGAGAGGAATAGAGCTAGTGTTTTCCATCCCCTGGTGGACGGTTCATCATGATGAAATCGCCAATTTACAACTCGTTTGCATCAATATACAGTATGGGATGCAGGTCTGAATTCATTCGCCAGACAACAAAGTAGTTTGGGGCTCGAATTGCTCAACACCTGCCTAACTATTTTAAAGCCAGAAAACTGATAGGAAAATCATAATTTTCTGATATTGAAAAGCACAGGCAATTCCACTCAGTGAACGATACTGCATTCAAGGCTGAATTATTATAATCAAAGAAAGCGCTAAACCGACAAGGGTCATACAGCAATTAAGACTGAAGAGAGCTTCCTCAGTCTATCTTAGACCAACATCATCTGAGGAGCATCTGTGAAGATCTGTATTATTCAATAATGTGGAAATTTGGTATTGTGTGTTATTTTAGTTCCGATTTTTATATCTACAAAATAAAAAAAATATTTGTTTACGTCGTCCATTTCTATATTTATGTTGTTGAGTCTAACAATGCAAGACAAGCCACAGGGGGTGGAAATCTTTAGCTCAAGTACTTTCACACTTCTCAGTGCGTCATCAGGAGCTATGCAATGTTGCAAAGACAACAACAGAAATAGAGGAAGTTTTCAGAGAGTGGTAGTGTAGAGGCACCAGCCAGTCTCAAACTGTCTGGGAAAGGCAATTGCGACACCGGTTGACAAATGAGGGGTTTTTCCCCTCTGTTTCATTAGTTAGAAGTTCAAGAAAATGCAGTCAACCCACCCCTTCCTCTCATGTCTTACTTCAGTTACCTTGTCATAAAACTCCAGTAGGTTTGTGACACAGGATTTGCCTTCCATGAATCTGTGCTGGCTGTCATTTATAACCTTGTTCTGCTCCAGGTGCTCCACCACTCTCCTCCTGATAATATCTTCTCCATGACTTTGCATACTATACATGTCAGTGACACTGGTCTATAGTTTAGTGCTTCATTTCTGCCTCCTTTCTTAAAGATGGGGACTATATTTGCCATCTTCCATACCTCAGGCAGTTGCCCGGTTTCAAAGGATGTGTTCAAGATTGTGGTTATTGGCACACACAGCATCTCTGCTCCCTCTCTAAGGACTCACAGAGAGATGTTGTCCGGTCCCACCGCCTTTAAGGTATGAAGTTCACATAGCAGCTTCTTCATCTCCTCCTCGGTTGTGTGTATTTCATCCAGCACTTGTTGGCATATCCCTTGTTGGTGTACTCCTCTGTTTTGTCTTCCCAGTGTCCCTTCTGCCTCTACTGTAAATACTTCCTGAAATCTCGTGTTGAGCTCCTCACATACTTCTTTGTCGTTTCTTGTAAGCTCCCCACCTTCTTTTGTCAGCCTGATTATCTGGCCCTTGACTGTTGTCTTCCTCCTCATGTGGCTGTAAAGCAGTTTTGGGTCAGACTTGACTTCCGATGCTATGTCATTTTCGTACTGGCACTGGGCCTCCCTCCATACTCGTTTCTGGCTCGTCGACTAATCTCTTTATTTTCCTGGGTCCTTTGCGTTCTGTACTTTTTCCATTCTCTACCACATTTAGTTTTTGCCTCCCTACACCTTTGGGTAAACCAAGGGCTCATTCTGGTCTTAACATTATTTCTGTTGCCCTCGGGAACAAACCTTTCCTCTGTCTCCTTGCATTTTGTTGGTACATAGTGTGTGTGTGTGTGTGTGTGTGTGTGTGTGTGTGTGTGTGTGTGTGTGTGTGTGTGTGTGTGTGTGTGTGTGTGTGTGAGAGAGCCAATGTGTGTGTGTGTGTGTGTATGTGTGGTGTATCTGTGTGTGTACTCACCTAATTGTACTCACCTAATTGTGGTTGCAGGGGTCGATACTCAGCTCCTGGTCCCGCCTCTTCGCTCATCGCTGCTAGGTCCTCTCTCTCTCTCTTTGCTTCCTGAGCTTTGTCATACCTCGTCTTAAAGCCATGTATGGTTCCTGCCTCCACTACATCACTTGCTAGGCTATTCCATTCCTGACGACTCTGTGACTGAAGAAGTACTTCCTAATATCCCTGTGACTCGTCTGAGTCTTCAGCTTTCAATTGTGACCCCTTGTTTCTGTGTTCCCTCTCTGGAACATCCTGTCTCTGTTCACCTTGTCTATTCCACGCATCATTTTGTATGTTGTTATCATGTCTTCCCAGACTCTCTTGTCCTCCAGTGTTGTCAGTCCGATTTTTCTCAACCTTTCTTCGTAGGACATTCACCTGAGCTCTGGAACTAGCCTTGTTGCAAACCTTTGTACTTTCTCTAATTTCTTGTCGCGCTTGACCAGGTGTGGGTTCCAAACTGGTGCTGCATACTCCAGTATGGGCCTGACGTACACAGTGTACAGTGTTTGCAGTGTCCCTGCGAACAGGGACACTTCAGAGTCTATCCCTTCCACTACGTCATTCACATATATCAAAAATAGCGCTGGACCTAGGACCGACCCCTGTGGGATCCCGCTCGTCACAGGAGCCCACTGTGATACCTCATCACGTACCATGACCCGTTGTTGCCTCCCTGTTAGGTATTATCTTGGCCTCCTGCAGTTCTGTGGTGCGTATGTATCACTGCAATTACTATCTTATGTTCCCCAGCCTGAATTGTACTTACTATGTAATCCCTTTCTCCAATCTCGTCCATTCCTTCCATTTACTCAAATCCCCATCGGTTTTTAATGAACAGTGCAGCCCCTCCTCCCCTTCTGCTCCTTCTATCTTTCCTCAGAATCTGATATCCAGGTGGGAAGATTGAATCTGTTATTATCTCAGTGAGTTTCGTTTCTGTGACTGCTATGACTGCTATGATTCTTTCATGCCACTCCTCACGTTTATTTGGTATTCCATCCGCGTTCGTACACCAAACCTTCAACTTCTTTTCTAAAACTCTGGTCCAGGGAGAATGGTGGGGTTGGGGGAGTGGGAGCCCAGGCAGGGGCCTATGGAGGGTTGTGGTGGGGGTAGGGTTTGTGATGAGGGGGGTGGGGGCAGAGTGAACAATGTGTGGGTTTTGGTTTAGATTGTTCAGTTGCATTCGGGTTGCCGTGGTTGGATTACCTCTGTGAGTGTTTCTAGAGGAGGGTGTGTTTGCTCTTCCACCTGGGTTTGGGATCTCCTGCTCATCTCCGTCATTGCCTCTCGTTCCTCCTTTCGTCTTTGTACCCTCTCTTTCAGTATCATTCTTTCTTCTTGTGTTCTGTCTCTGTCGAGGTACACTCTCTAGTACTCCAGTTTGTCCCTTAGTCGTGCTTTCTCCTGCAGGATCCTGTTTCGAGCTGATTCTGCCTTGAAAATCATTTTAACTGGCCGTTTTTTTCCTCTTGCAAACTACCTAAATCTCCGAAAATTTGTTAGCTGGGTCATGTCGTCTTCACTTATTGCTTTCATGATACTTTCAATCGTCTTTTTCTCCTGTTTTCTTGTCTCATAGGTTTCCCCTTCAACCTCCTGGAGCCCTTAGACAAAAACTGATCTCTTCCTATCGTCCTCTCTCTGTAACTCCTTTTGCATCCCCTGAGGTGACTTAGTTCCTTCCATTGAAGCATTGTTTCCTTCAGTCTCTTCCCTGGCTGATGTCCTGGGCTCAGTGATCTGCCTTTCCTGATCAGCTGTTCTTGGCCACTGCAGTTGGATGTTAGTCTCTGCATATAGTTTTGCTCCTTCATTGTCTATAGTCCCCTTATTTGTTCTTGATGTGCTCTTCGTCCTGTCCCGGGCCCCACTTGGGTCTGATAGGGCCTTCGCATACAGTATAGCTGTTTTGCTCCCTACAATCCCCTCGTCTGTGGGTGATATAGAAGTTCCTCATGTCATGGCTGTGTGTGTGTGTGTGTGTGTGTGTGTGTACTCACCTATTTGTACTCACCTATTTGTGGTTGCAGGGGTCGAGTCCTAGCTCCTGGCCCCGCCTCTTCACCGGTTGCTACTAGACCCTCTCTCTCCCCGCTCCATGAGCTTTATCAAACCTCGTCTTAAAACTGTGTATGGTTCCTGCCTCCACTACGTCATTTTCTAGGCTATTCCACTGCCTTACAACTCTATGACTGAAGAAATACTTCCTACTATCTCTCTGACTCATTTGTGTCTTCAACTTCCAATTGTGGCCTCTTGTTTCTGTGTCCCCTCCCTGGAACATCCTGTCCTTGTCCACCTTGTCTATTCCACGCAGTATTTTATATGTCGTTATCATGTCTCCCATGACCTTCCTGTCCTCCAGTGTCGTCAGGCCGATTTCCCTTAATCTTTCTTCATAGGACATTCCCCTTAGCTCTGGAACTAACCTTGTTGCAAACCTTTGTACTTTCTCTAGTTTCTTGACGTGCTTTATCAAGTGCGGGTTCCAAACAGGTGCTGCATACTCCAGTATGGGCCTGACATACACGGTGTACAGTGTCTTGAATGATTCCTTACTAAGGTGTCGGAATGCTGTTCTCAGGTTTGCCAGGCGCCCATATGCTGCAGCAGTTATCTGATTGATGTGTGCTTCCGGAGACATGCTCGGTGTTATACTCACCCCAAGATCTTTCTCCTTGAGTGAGGTTTGCAGTCTTTGGCCACCTAGCCTATACTCTGTCTGTGGTCTTCTGTGCCCTTCCCCTATCTTCATGACTTTGCATTTGGCAGGATTAAATTCGAGAAGCCATTTGCTGGACCAGGTGTCCAGTCTGTCCAGGTCTCTTTGAAGTCCTGCCTGGTCCTCATCAGATTTAATTCTCCTCATTAACTTCACATCATCTGTAAACAGGGACACTTCTGAGTCTAACCCTTCCGTCATGTCGTTCACATATACCAAAAATAGCACTGGTCCTAGGACCGACCCCTGTGGGACCCCGCTCGTCACAGGTGCCCACTGTGATACATCATTACGTACCATGACTCGTTGTTGCCTCCCTGTCAGGTATTCTCTGATCCATTGCAGTGCCCTTCCTGTTATATGCGCCTGATGCTCTAGCTTCTGCACTAATCTCTTGTGAGGAACTGTGTCAAAGGCCTTCTTGCAGTCCAAGAAGATGCAATCAACCCACCCCTCTCTCTCTTGTCTTACTTCTGTTATTTTATCATAAAACTCCAGAAGGTTTGTGACACAGGATTTGCCTTCCGTGAATCCGTGCTGGTTGGCATTTATACTCCTGTTCCGTTCCAGGTGCTCCACCACTCTCCTCCTGATAATCTTCTCCATAATTTTGCATACTATACACGTCAATGACACAGGTCTATAGTTTAGTGCCTCTTTTCTGTCTCCTTTTTTGAAAATGGGAACTACATTTGCCGTCTTCCATACCTCAGGTAGTTGCCCAGTTTCCAGGGATGTGTTGAAGATTGTGGTAAGTGGTACGCACAACATATCTGCTCCCTCTCTAAGGACCCATGGAGAGATGTTGTCCGGTCCCATTGCCTTTGAGGTATCGATGTCCCTTAGCAGTTTCTTCACCTCCTCCTCATCTGTATGTATGTCGTCCAACACTTGTTGGTGTATTCCTTGTTGGTGTCCCCATCTGGTCTGTCCCCCCAGAGTCCTTCCTGTCTCTACTGTAAATACTTCCTTAAATCTCGTGTTGAGCTCCTCACATACCTCTTGATCGTTTCTTGTGAGTTCTCCACCTTCTTTCCTCAGCCTTATCACCTGGTCCTTGACTGTTGTCTTCCTCCTAATGTGGCTATACAGCAGTTTCGGGTCAGATTTGACTTTCGATGCTATGTCGTTTTCATACTCTCGCTGGGCCTCCCTCCTTATCTGCGCATACTCGTTTCTGGCTCTTCTACTAATCTCCTTGTTTTCCTGGGTCCTATGCCTCTTGTACCTTTTCCATTCCCTGTTGCACTTAGTTTTTGCCTCCCTACACCTTCGGGTAAACCAAGGACTCGTTTTGGTCTTCCTATTATTTCTGTTTCCCTTGGGAACAAAACTTTCCTCTGCCTCCTTGCACTTTGTTGCCACATATTCCATCATCTCGTTTACTGATTTTCCTACCATTTCTCTGTCCCACTGAACCTCCTGCAGGAAGTTTCTCATACCTGTGTAGTCTCCCCTTTTATAGTTTGGCCTGTCCCCTTCAGTTCCTGTTACCTTCTCCACTTGTAACTCTACTATATAGTCAAAACTCAGAACCACATGATCGCTAGCTCCAAGGGGCCTCTCGTAAGTGATGTCCTCGATGTCTGAACTGCTCAGGGTGAACACAAGATCCAGTCTTGCTGGCTCATCCTCCCCTCTCTCTCTGGTTGTGTCCCTGACATGTTGATGCATGAGGTTTTCAAGTACCACATCCATCATCTTGGCTCTCCATGTTTCGGGACCCCCATGTGGCTCCAGGTTTTCCCAGTCGATCTCCCTGTGGTTGAAATCGCCCATTACCAGTAACTTTGCTCTGCTCGAGTGAGCTCTTCTTGCCACCTCAGCCAGTGTGTCCACCATCACCCTGTTGTTTTCTTCGTACTCCTCTCTTGGCCTCCTGCAGTTCTGTGGTGGGTTATACATCACTCCAATGACTACTTTATGTTCTCCGGACTGAATTGTACCTACAATGTAGTCTCTTTCTCCAATCATGTCCATGCCTTCCATTTCCTCAAATCCCCATTGGTGTTTTATGAGCAGTGCAACCCCTCCTCCCCCTCTACTCCTTCTATCTTTCCTCAGGATCTGATATCCTGTTGGGAAGATTGTGTCTGTTATTGTCTCAGCGAGTTTTGTTTCTGTGACTGCTATGATGTCTGGGGATTTTTCACTGATTCTTTCATTCCACTCCTCATGTTTATTCGTTATTCCATCCGCGTTTGTGTGTGTGTGTGTGTGTGTGTGTGTGTGTGTGTGTGTGTGTGTGTGTGTGTGTGATGGAGAGGGAGAGAACGTTGTGAAAGCTGCATTATGCTGACCTCAACTATCTAAATGCAATAAAAGTTATTACTTAGTTTGAGAGTAGTGGAACTGGACTGGCGAGAGACTCTGCTACCCTGAGACGTCAAAACTCTCCCCCTTCCAATCTGAAACGTTTTTCTCTAAGGTAACTAGATATTCTCTATTTTTAGATGAGACACGAGGCGCGTTTCCCCCAACGGTCCTTCTCCCTCTCTCATATATTCTTTTTACTCGAAACGTTTTTAGAAAGTCATATAATTTTTTATTATTTCGAGTTTTCCAATAAATACATAAATTGGACTATAACATTGCCTCATATACCCCCCCCCACCCCCAACATCCTCTCCAGCCTATTTTCATATAGGCTCTCAAGAAATTCTCATTCATATTATTATTTTTTTTTTGAGTTTGTAATAGAAACATAGTTTTGAATACAAAGTTGCCTCTCGTTGCCACCCGTCCAGCTACTCACTGGTATTTAAGATTCCTGGGAATGTTGCTGAGTACCTTGTCGAAGGTATCTAGAAATATTTGTGAAAAAGTTAAATATAAATTTATATATATACTTCCGAATATCGAAATCTTAATAATTATATATATATATATATATATATATATATATATATATATATATATATATATATATATATATATAAACACTGATCTTTGGCTGAAGGAGACTCGAACCTACGAACCTTAGGACAAGGTACGCAGTGCTTTACCAATCTACCCACACTGGACAATACCTTGGCGTGTAGCATGCGCTACACGTTTGATCCAAGGCAGCCAGCTTTCAGGGAGAAGGCTTACAGCTTTTCATCTCATCCCCTGCATGCATCAGCCTTACTAGAGATTTGAACAATGCAAGGAATTCGCGAGAGCATGCGAAATATACACAGACACTGATCTCTGGCTGAAGGAGACTCGAACCTACGAACCTTAGGTATTGTCCAGTGTGGGTAGATTGGTCAAGCACTGCGTATCTTGTCCTAAGGTTCGTAGGTTCGAGTCTCCTTCAGCCAGAGATCAGTGTTTGTGTATATTTCGCATGCTCTCGCGAATTCCTTGTATATATATATATATATATATATATAAGGGAAAAAGAGTGAGTGGTGCACTTAGGAGTCTGTGGAGACAAAGAACTTTGTCCTTGGAGGCAAAGAGGGGAATGTATGAGAGTATAGTTTTACCAACGCTCTTATATGGGTGTGAAGCATGGGTGATGAATGTTGCAGCGAGGAGAAGGCTGGAGGCAGTGGAGATGTCATGTCTGAGGGCAATGTGTGGTGTGAATATAATGCAGAGAATTCGTAGTTTGGAAGTTAGGAGGAGGTGCGGGATTACCAAAACTGTTGTCCAGAGGGCTGAGGAAGGGTTGTTGAGGTGGTTCGGACATGTAGAGAGAATGGAGCGAAACAGAATGACTTCAAGAGTGTATCAGTCTGTAGTGGAAGGAAGGCGGGGTAGGGGTCGGCCTAGGAAAGGTTGGAGAGAGGGGGTAAAGGAGGTTTTGTGTGCGAGGGGCTTGGACTTCCAGCAGGTATGCATGAGCGTGTTTGATAGGAGTGAATGGAGACAAATGGTTTTTAATACTTGACGTGCTGTTGGAGTGTGAGCAAAGTAACATTTATGAAGGGGTTCAGGGAAACCGGCAGGCCGGACTTGAGTCCTGGAGATGGGAAGTACAGTGCCTGCACTCTGAAGGAGGGGTGTTAATGTTGCAGTTTAAAAACTGTAGTGTAAAGCACCCTTCTGGCAAGACAGTGATGGAGTGAATGATGGTGAAAGTTTTTCTTTTTCGGGCCACCCTGCCTTGGTGGGAATCGGCCAGTGTGATAATAATAATAAAATAATATATATATATATATATATAAATGTAATATATATATATATATATATATATATATATATATATATATATATATATATATATATATATATATATATATTTAACACATCGGCTGTTTCCCACCAAAGTAGGGTGGCCCTGAATCTCTTCATGAATATTATCCTGCTCACACTCCAACACAACGTCAAGTCCTAAGAAAACATTTGTCTCCATTCGCTTCTAATACGCCCACGCATGCTAACTGGAAATCAAAGCCCCTCCCTCCAGCCTTTCCTAGGCCGACCTGTACACCACCTTTCATCCACTACAGATTTATACACTCTCGAAGCCATTCTATTTTCTTTCATCCTCTCTGCATATCTGAACCACCTCAACAACCCCTCCTCAGCCCTCTGGATAATAGTTTTGGTAATCCCACACCTCCTCTTAATTTCTAGACTACAAATTCTCTGTGTTATATTCACACCACATATTGCCCTCAGACACGACATCTCCTTGTTGCAACATTCATAACCTATGTTTCGTACCAATATAAGAGCGTTGGTATAACTATACTCTCATACATAACCCCCTCTTTGCTTCCATGGATAAAGTTGTTTGTCTCCACAGACTCCTCAGTGCACCACTCACATTTTTCCCCTCGTCAGTTCTAGATTCTTTCTATTACTACCTCATATTTTTTTTAAATACTACAATTGATATTACTTACTAAAATTAATAAATATCATTTTTACTAAAATTTCAATTTACTCTTAACATTTTTGACATTTAATAACCATTACTTGACTAATTACCTTTACCTGTTTTAATACCACATTTACTATCCTAGATTACTCTTAATTACCTTGTACTGCCATATAACCTCAAGTATAACTACCAGTGCAATATTGAATGAAATAAACATTACTATTTCACTTTTTTGTAATCATTATTACTTACTAAAATTTTATTAAACACCATATTTACTACCAGTCAATTTTACTTTTGTACATTAAACATTATTTTATACTTCCCATAACATTTTGTTGCCAAATTTTCAAGTTTTTATATTCAACCCCAACCTTGTATTATCCTTTGTACCTGTGTACCTGGGTACCTGTCTACCATCTTACTATCATATTATAACCAAGACATTACCATTGTGATTTTTTACTATTATTCTTTTGTACTTTAATTGTGAATTTTATTTTGTCAATTTAAATCTATAGTTATAACCTTGATCTTGTCAACAACCCATACCAGACTCTAGTGCAATTGCAAGTACCATTTCAAATTGTATTTTTATATTATAAGTTTATATTATAATTCCTACCATCTGTCCATTTAACTTTGCTTACCATTACTTAATTTTAGTCCCTTTTATATTTTCTCCTTTATTTTAGCTTTATATAACTATCCTAGTTTATATATCCACAACTGTTAAAATAATCAAGGTGCTATTCTCAGGTGCTAAAGTAGAATAAGCTCACAATCTTGCCATTATATTCCAAAGCTCATTTATTCACAACCTATATTAGTCCCTTTTTATTATAATTTTAAACTATAATTATAACTTTAAAAAATTACCTTTATAGTACTACCTACTATCATATTCCCAAGCACTATTATATGATCATCACTTTATTTGTATTAGTCCCTTAGCTCATTATTTTACATTTGTTAAATAATTCAGGTGCTATTTTTTTAGCTTAAGACTATTTACTTTGTTTTATACTTAATTCTAACTATAGATTCACTACAAATCTTATGATTACAAGCATTGATCCTGATACCAACCTCTTATTTAATGACTTAAATGAATCAAACAGTTACTGTAACTACTACACTGCAGAACAATCAAAGGCACTTCTCAGTGCCAACAACAACATAACTATCTTTAACTACAATATCAGATCTTTAAGCAAGCATTACGATGACCTCATAGCATTACTAAATTCCTTACATGCCAATATGTCCATCATTACACTAACTGAAACCTGGCTAAAGCCTGATAGTACAGATGTCTATGCCATTCCTGGTTACACAGCCATACACAACTGTAGGCCAGACCAACAAGGGGGTGGCACAGCCATATACTACTCAGACCAACTAGAATGTATCACTAATACTTGCACAAGGGATGAACATGGGGAATATATAATAGCTAAATTCAAATCCAAATACCTACAAAAACCTCTCACATTGATAAACATCTACAGAGTTCCACAGTCAAACATTAGCCAATTTAGTCAAAATCTAGGAAGTATGATAACTGATGCACGCATGAACAAAGATCACTTACTACTCTCAGGTGACTTCAATATAAATCTCCTGCAAGACCAGGACCCACACGTTACTGAATTCACAAACACAATGAGTAACTGTATGTTACTACCAACAGTAACAAAACCTACAAGAGTTACAGAGACTAGTGTTTCCCTACTTGACCACATCTGGACCAACACCATATCCCCTTTAAAATCAGGCATAATTACAGATAATACCACAGACCACTACCCTACTTTCCTCATAACAACTCTTGGTAAACTACCCCAAGACACTACTAAAGTCACCTTCAGACTTCACAATGAGGCAGCCATTAATAACTTCACAACAGCATTAGCAAACATTGATTGGCACACTGAGCTAGAAATCTATACAGATATTGACGAATGTATTAATAATTTTCTAAAAAAGACCCAATACCTCTATAACAAGCACTGCCCTAAAAAAACTAAACAGATGACAGCAAAGAGACTGAACAGTCCCTGGCTAACACCCAGCATTCTCAAATCCATAAATACAAAACACCAATATGAAAAACAGTACAGAATGGGTCACATAACCAGAGACCATACAAAACGTTACTCGTCAATCCTAACCAGCCTGATAAGAAGGGCAAAAAAATTGTATTATGAGAACAGATTATCCAACTTACGAGGTGATATAAAAAAGACCTGGAAAACCCTATCTGAAATTCTGGGAACAAAAAAGATATCACGAAATAGCGAAATAAAATTAGCAAAATCAGATGAACCCCAACTCCCACCAACAGAAACAGCAAACAGACTCAATGATTTCTTCTCCACTATAGGACAAAACCTTGCCAATAAAATCCCAAGCTCAGATACCCCACCAAATGACTACCTCACCGGCAACTACCCGAACACACTGTTCCTAGCTCCGACTAACCCATACGAAGTCTCCCTTATTATCAATGCACTAAAAAACAAGGCAGGAGATTTAAGTACCTTACCACCCTTTATATACAAAAAAGTGTCACAAGTGCTATCTCCAATCATTGCAACACTCTTTAACAAATCCATTGAATCCTCCACCTTCCCTACAGTACTCAAAATAGCAAGGGTCACCCCGATCCACAAAGGAGGAGACCAAACAGAGTTGAATAACTATAGGCCAATATCCAACTTACACCCTCTCTCAAAAATCTTCGAAAAATTAATTCATAAACGAATCTACTCCTACCTTATCTCCCAAAACATACTCAACCCCTGCCAATTTGGATTCAGGCCTAATAAAAATACTAATGATGCTGTTATACACATGCTAGAACATATATACACTGCAATAGAGAAAAAAGAAGTCCCACTGGGGATCTTCATTGACTTACGTAAAGCTTTTGATACAGTTGACCATGACTTGCTCCACGTAAAATTGTCACACTATGGTATAAGAGGGCACTCCCTCAATTACCTCAAGTCATACCTCAGCAACAGAAGCCAATATGTGTACGCAAATGGGGCAAACTCTTCTGCGCAACCAATTACAGTTGGTGTCCCACAGGGAAGTGTCCTTGGCCCTCTTCTCTTTCTCCTATACATAAATGACCTTCCAAATGCTTCGCAATTACTCAAACCCACACTATTTGCAGATGACACTACATACGTCTTCTCTCACCCGAGCCCAGTCACACTAGCCAATACTGTAAATACCGAATTACAGAAAATATCTACCTGGATGAGGACTAACAAACTTACACTAAACATTGACAAAACCTACTTCATTCAGTTTGGTAACAGAGCTACAGATGTCCCTCTTAACATAATGATAAACGGATCACCTATCACAAAGCTAACAGAGGGAAAATTCTTAGGAATCCACCTTGATAATAGACTCAAATTTCATACACATATACAACAAATTTCCAAGAAAATTTCCAAGACTGTAGGCATACTATCGAAGATACGGTACTATGTTCCACAGTCAGCCCTCCTGGCCCTATATCACTCTCTTATTTACCCTTATCTCACCTATGGAATTTGTGCATGGGGCTCAACAACAATTAACCATCTCAGACCACTAATTACCCAACAAAAGGCTGCAGTTAGAATGATAACAAATTCTCACTACAGGCAGCACACTCCACCAATATTCAATACACTAAACCTACTCACCATACAAAACATCCATACTTATTACTGCACCTATTACATACATAGAACACTTAACTCTGATATTAACCCTCCCCTCAAACATCTCCTTGCCAACCTCAACAGAACACATGACCATAACACAAGGCACAGATCACTCTTTGATGTTCCTCGTGTTCATCTCACACTATGCAAAAACTCAATGCACATAAAAGGCCCTAAAATCTGGAATTCATTACCTGTAAATATAAAAGAAACACTACCTGTTTATAAATTCAAGTCTCTGCTCAAAGATCACTTACTCACCCAAAACCAAATAAATACTGAATAACTGAACCTTATAAATTGCATATCTTAAATGTTTCTCACAATTATATCACATAAATGTTAAACCTAAAACCGAATCTAACTTTATTATTTTTTAAATACACTACCTAACAGAATCCTTCATATGACCTGTCTTTGTAATACTCACTTGTGCTTTATAGTAATCTGTTTACATTAATGTTTTATCACTGACTTCATCATTGCTTAGTTAATCTTAAGTTAATTTTAAGCCAGCCCGTAATGCTATGCATAGTATAAGTGGCTTTGGCATACTGCTCTTATCTGTATTTTTTTTGTACCTCTGTATGTGTGCACAAATTTAAAATAAATAAATAAATAAATAAATAAATCTGTTGACTGGCATATTTTTGTTTAACACTTCGTAAAATTAGTTTAACACGGTTGTAGGAGGGAAAAAATTTTGAACCCGCAGGGAGGGATAGGCTACAGCCATCCCCTGCCAGCATCAGCCACCCCCAACACCCTCCCAGCCTTCAGTTCGGTTCATACGTGTGTTGGACGAATATGTGCTAGTAGCTCCCTGTGTTTGATTACATACGTATTAATTGCCATATCTTAAATCTGCCAAGTAATCATTGCACCCAGTAGGCATTCAAGTGTTGCTGAAAGTTGCAAGAAAAGGTTTAAGCATTTAAGTCTGAGAATTAACGAAGAAAACAGAAATATTAGACAAGAGATAACATGTAGCGGGAATGAGGCATCATTTTGTACACAAAAGAATGAGGTAAATATGAGTTTGTGTGACGACTGTCTGACTTGACTGACTGACTTACTGAATGACTGACTAAATGACTTGACTGACTGAATGACTTGACTGACTTACTGAATGCCTGATTTGACTGACTGATTGAATTAACTTACTGAATGGCTTGACTAACTGAGTGACTTGACTGTCAGAATGACTTGACTGACTTACTGACTTGACTGAATGACTTGACTGACTGAATGACTTGACTAACTGAGTGACTTGACTGACTGACTAATGACTTGACTTCACTTACTGACTTGACTGACTGACTTGACTAATTTATGCACACTCCAGTACAACCATCGACTACAGTACCAGAACTTCCACCATCCACCTCAGCCCAGTAGGACCACAACATAACTCTCCACTCTCATCATAATCACTGACAAACACCAGCACCCATAATTTAAGGTAATAAATACTATTATTTCTGTTGCATTTGTAGTCTTAAGCAGTAAAAACAACATAATACATCACAACAATGAACTACAATTACATATTCCTTTTATTTTTGTAAGATCTGGAGGCTTTTGGGGGCTCCCAGGAACGTAACCCTATTTTTCCCATAAGTTCTTCAGTTTGTCTGACACGGTTTTGTCTAACACGGCATTTTCAGGAACGTAACTGCCGTGTTTAATGACGGACTACTGTATAACACCAGGCACATCTCCTGAGGCGCATATCAACCAAATAACTACTGCATCATACGGGCGGCAAGCAAACCTAAGAACGGCATTCCGAGATCTCAATAAGGAATCGTTCAGGACCTTGTACACCGTGTACGTTACGCCTATATCGGAGTATGCAGCACCAGTTAGGAAACCACACCTGCCCAAGCATGTATGGAAATCAGAGAAAGTGCAAAGGTTTGCAACAAGACTAGTACCGGAGCTAAGGGGACTGTCCTGACGACACCGGAGAAGAGGAGAGATAGGGGGGATATGATAAAGTCATATAAAATTCTGAGAGGAATCGACAATGTGGATAGAGACAGGATGTTCCAGAGATGGGACACAGCAACAAAGGATCACAGTTGGAAGTAGAAGACTCAGATGAGTCACCGGGATGTTAAGAAGTATTTCTTCAGTCACAGAGTTGTCAGGAAGTGGAATAGTCTGGGAAGTGATGTAGTGGAGGCAGGATCCATACATAGCTTTAAGAAGAGGTATAATAAAGCTTATGGAGCAGGAAGAGTGACCAAGTAGCGACCAGTGAAGAGGCGTGGCCAGGAGCTGTGGCTCGACCCCTGTGGTTGTGGGTAGTGTAGTGGGGAAGTCACGCGTATTTGAGCTCCGCCAAATTCGCGTGTATCTGGCGGTCCCAGAGGGGACAGAGTGCGGAAAACAAGCGTGTGAAAACCTAAAGTGCATATAAGTTTTTAAACCCACGGAAGGGAAGCATCAGTGTCCAATGAAGAGGAAAAAATGGTTTTTATAGTGCTAAGTGTAGAGTGCCAGGCTCGGAATAACGGTTGTTATGGAGGGTGCCATATAGAAAATGATTTGTGACTAGCAGTGAACGTAGATCAGTGAGGAGAAATAAGAAAGATCAGGGATTATCCTAAACTTAAAGAGCAGGAAAGTTTAGAAATGGAAAAGGATTACTGCTAAAACCACAGGAGAATCTAAGATATTATTATTAATAAAAGTGAGGAGAAAAGTGTGAACTAGGCCTAAAGGTGTTACCACACAGTGGTAGGATTGTTTCTCATACTATATAAGGAGTATAGTGAATGGCGAGGTATTGTTGTTCAGTGATATAGTGATCTTAAATTGTGGATTACAGCAATCTGTCAAATACCCAATACATAGTGTACTCACCTATTTGTACTCACCTATTTGTGGTTGCAGGGGTCGAGTCCTAGCTCCTGGCCCCTCCTCTTCACCGGTTGCTACTAGGCCCTCTCTCTCCCCGCTCCATGAGCTTTATCAAACCTCGTCTTAAAACTGTGTATGGTTCCTGCCTCCACTACGTCATTTTCTAGGCTATTCCACTGCCGTACAACTCTATGACTGAAGAAATACTTCCTAATATCTCTCTGACTCATTTGTGTCTTCAACTTCCAATTGTGGCCTCTTGTTTCTGTGTCCCCTCCCTGGAACATCCTGTCTTTGTCCACCTTGTCTATTCCACGCAGTATTTTATATGTCGTTATCATGTCTCCCCTGACCCTCCTGTCCTCCAGTGTCGTCAGGCCGATTTCCCTTAATCTTTCTTCATAGGACATTCCCCTTAGCTCTGGAACTAACCTTGTTGCAAACCTTTGTACTTTCTCTAGTTTCTTGACGTGCTTTATCAAGTGCGGGTTCCAAACAGGTGCTGCATACTCCAGTATGGGCCTGACATACACGGTGTACAGTGTCTTGAATGATTCCTTACTAAGGTATCGGAATGCTGTTCTCAGGTTTGCCAGGCGCCCACATGCTGCAGCAGTTATCTGATTGATGTGTGCTTCCGGAGACATGCTCGGTGTTATACTCACCCCAAGATCTTTATCCTTGAGTGAGGTTTGCAGTCTTTGGCCACCTAGCCTATACTCTGTCTGTGGTCTTCTGTGCCCTTCCCCTATCTTCATGACTTTGCATTTGGCAGGATTAAATTCAAGAAGCCATTTGCTGGACCAGGTGTCCAGTCTATCCAGGTCTCTTTGAAGTCCTGCCTGGTCCTCATCAGATTTAATTCTCCTCATTAACTTCACATCATCTGCAAACAGGGACACTTCTGAGTCTAACCCTTCCGTCATGTCGTTCACATATACCAAAAATAGCACTGGTCCTAGGACCGACCCCTGTGGGACCCCGCTCGTCACAGGTGCCCACTGTGATACATCATTACGTACCATGACTCGTTGTTGCCTCCCTGTCAGGTATTCTCTGATCCATTGCAGTGCCCTTCCTGTTATATGCGCCTGATGCTCTAGCTTCTGCACTAATCTCTTGTGAGGAACTGTGTCAAAGGCCTTCTTGCAGTCCAAGAAGATGCAATCAACCCACCCCTCTCTCTCTTGTCTTACTTCTGTCATTTTATCATAAAACTCCAGATGGTTTGTGACACAGGATTTGCCTTCCGTGAATCCGTGCTGGTTGGCATTTATACTCCTGTTCCGTTCCAGGTGCTCCACCACTCTCCTCCTGATAATCTTCTCCATAATTTTGCATACTATACACGTCAATGACACAGGTCTATAGTTTAGTGCCTCTTTTTTGTCTCCTTTTTTGAAAATGGGAACTACATTTGCCGTCTTCCATACCTCAGGTAGTTGCCCAGTTTCCAGGGATGTGTTGAAGATTGTGGTAAGTGGTACGCACAACATATCTGCTCCCTCTCTAAGGACCCACGGAGAGATGTTGTCCGGTCCCATTGCCTTTGAGGTATCGATGTCCCTTAGCAGTTTCTTCACCTCCTCCTCATCTGTATGTATGTCGTCCAACACTTGTTGGTGTATTCCTTGCTGGTGTCCCCATCTGGTCTGTCCCCCCAGAGTCCTTCCTGTCTCTACTGTAAATACTTCCTTAAATCTCATGTTGAGCTCCTCACATACCTTTTGATCGTTTTTTGTGAGTTCTCCACCTTCTTTCCTCAGCCTTATCACCTGGTCCTTGACTGTTGTCTTCCTCCTAATGTGGCTATACAGCAGTTTCGGGTCAGATTTGACTTTCGATGCTATGTCGTTTTCCTACTGTCGCTGGGCCTCCCTCCTTATCTGCGCATACTCGTTTCTGGCTCTTCTACTAATCTCCTTGTTTTCCTGGGTCCTATGCCTCCTGTACCTTTTCCATTCTCTGTTGCACTTAGTTTTTGCCTCCCTACACCTTCGGGTAAACCAAGGACTCGTTTTGGTCTTCCTATTATTTCTGTTTCCCTTGGGAACAAAACTTTCCTCTGCCTCCTTGCACTTTGTTGCCACATATTCCATCATCTCGTTTACTGATTTTCCTACCATTTCTCTGTCCCACTGAACCTCCTGCAGGAAGTTTCTCATACCTGTGTAGTCTCCCCTTTTATAGTTTGGCCTGTCCCCTTCAGTTCCTGTTACCTTCTCCACTTGTAACTCTACTATATAGTCAAAACTTAGAACCACATGATCGCTAGCTCCAAGGGGCCTCTCGTAAGTGATGTCCTCAATGTCTGAACTGCTCAGGGTAAACACAAGATCCAGTCTTGCTGGCTCATCCTCCCCTCTCTCTGGTTGTGTCCCTGACATGTTGATGCATGAGGTTTTCAAGTACCACATCCATCATCTTGGCTCTCCATGTTTCGGGACCCCCATGTGGCTCCAGGTTCTCCCAGTCGATCTCCCTGTGGTTGAAATCGCCCATTACCAGTAACTTTGCTCTGCTCGAGTGAGCTCTTCTTGCCACCTCAGCCAGTGTGTCCACCATCACCCTGTTGTTTTCTTCGTACTCCTCTCTTGGCTTCCTGCAGTTCTGTGGTGGGTTATACATCACTCCAATGACTACTTTATGTTCTCCGGACTGAATTGTACCTACAATGTAGTCTCTTTCTCCAATCATGTCCATGCCTTACATTTCCTCAAATCCCCATTGGTGTTTTATGAGCAGTGCAACCCCTCCTCCCCCTCTACTCCTTCTATCTTTCCTCAGGATCTGATATCCTGTTGGGAAGATTGTGTCTGTTATTGTCTCAGCGAGTTTTGTTTCTGTGACTGCTATGATGTCTGGGGATTTTTCACTGATTCTTTCATTCCACTCCTCATGTTTATTCGTTATTCCATCCGCGTTTGTGTACCAAACCTTTAGTTTCTTTTCTATCATGGTGGTCATGCAAGAATATTGGGGTTGGGGGAGCGAGAGCCTTGGTGGGGGCCTATATGGGGCTGTGGTGTAGGTGGGGTTTGTGTTGATGGGGGTGGGGTCAGAATGCCCATAAGGGACAACTGTTGGGGTGAGGTTTGTGATATGGGGGTTGGTGGCACAGGGAACAGTGAGTGGGTTGTAGTATAGGTTGCTCAGTTGCGTTGGGAATGTCGCGGGTGGAGTCTTTTGGTGGGAGATTCTGTGGGGTGTGTTTGCCCTTCCTCCTGTGTCTGGGTCCTGCTCATTTTCATTGCTTCTCGTTCCTCCTTGCGTCTCTGTACCCTCTCTTTCAGTGTAGTCCTTTCTTCTTGTGTTCTGTCGCGGTCGAGGTATACTCTCTGGTACCCCTCTTTGTCCCTCAGTCTTGCTTTCTCTTGCAGAATCCTGGTTCGAACTGATTCTTCCTTGAAAGTTACTCTGACAGGCCGTATCCTTCCACTCGCAAACCACCCAATTCTCTGAAAATTTGTCACCTGGGTCATATTGCCCTCCCCTATTGTTTTCATGATGCCTTCAATCATTTTTTTCTCCTCCTGTTTTATTTCTTCAAAGTTGGCCCCCTTGGCTTCTTGGAGCCCGTACACAAAAACTGACCTCGCCCTTTCCTCCTCCCACTGAGTCTCCATCTGCTTCCTCTGAGGCATTTTATTTCCTTCCATTGACATGTTCTTGCCTTCAGTCCCTGTCATATCTGAAACTTCTATTCTCAGTGAACTGTCTTTCCTGACAGCTGTCCCTTGCTACTGCAGTTGGCTGTTAGAATCTCTGCATATAACAAACCTTCATTGTCTTCGGACCTGTCCTTGCTTGATCTTAGTGTGCTCATCGTCTTTTCCCTGGCCCCACGTGGGTCTGATAGGGGCCTTCGTATGCGGCATGTCTCCGTTGTTGCTTACCATCCCCTTGTCTGCGCCTCCTGACTTTGAATTTCCTTCGTATTCGGACCTGTCGTTTGATCTTAGTGTGCTCATCGTCTTTTCCCTGGCCCCATTAGATCTGGTAGGGCCTTCGCTGTCTGACATGTCTCCGTTGTTGCTTACCATCCTCTTGTCTGCCTGACTTTGAATTTCCTGATGTCACATCCCCAGATTGTCATTTGTCTCTCTAATCCTGTTTCCAGGCTGCAGATTTCTCTTCTAAGCACTGCCTTATCCTAGCTTCTGCTGCTAAGACCTGTACTTCCACTTCCTGCACTCTTCAGCTATCCGCTCCTCCATTTCTTGCAGCTCTACTATCTTCCTTCCCCACTCTTCCTCCTTTTTGGGCTCTAACTCCCAGTCTGCCTCCCTGGTTCGTCTACCCAGATCTCTGGTTTCCGTCCTCTAAGGCCACCCTTTATTTTTTTTTTTTTTTATTACCACAGACAGAAGGCTAGAGGAGGAGGTGTGGGGGGAGAGGAGAGAAAGGGAGTAAGAAAGAGGAGAGAGAGGAGGAGAGAAAGAGGTAGAAAGAGGAGAGAGGAGAGAGAAAGGGTAGAAGAGGAGAGAGGAGAGAAAGGTAGAAGAGGAGAGAGGAGAGAGAGGTGAAAGAAGAGGGAGAGAGAGGAGAGAGTATGGGGGTGAGGATAAGACCAAGGGAGAGAGGAAGAAATGTGAGGAGGGAGAGAAAGGAGTAGAGAGGGAGAGGGAGGGAGGAGGAGGAGAAAGAGAGAGAGAGGAGAAAGGAGGGCGAGAAAGAGCTATGAGAGAGAGAAATGGAGAGATGGAGAGAGAAGCCTATAGAGGGTGGAGGGTGGAGTTATGGGGTGAGGAGAGGAGAGAGAGGAAGGAGAGGAGGAGAGAGGGAGAGAGGAGAGAGGAGAGAGGGAGAGGGAGAGAGGAGAGAGAGAGAGAGAGAGAGGGAGAGAGAGAGAGAGAGGGAGAGAGAGAGGGAGATGGGGAGAGAGAGAGAGAGAGAGGGAGAGAGGGAGAGAGAGGAGGGGAGAGGGGAGAGGGAGAGAGGGAGAGGAGAGGAGGGGAGAGAGGAGAGGGAAGAGGAGGAGAGAGAGAGGGAGAGGTATGCTTGAGTATGCTCCACTTTCTTGGTTGCCTGCCCCCTCTCATCTGCGACTGCTTGACAGAGTGAGAACAAGGCAGGGCATCTCATCTCGCCTGGACCACATCCTGGATAGATCTGTCTATTCAATGCCAACATCTGGGGATGGTGCCTTGCTAGCAGCAATAAGTAATATTAATCAAGCTATGGATCACTGGGACCAGTGTGAGACAAGCTTTTACACATAGGCAAGCAGTTTACTGTTATTACTAGAACATCCCTCAAATGCCAGGATCATACATACCCAGGATGACTCGAGTATGGAACACATTCGTTCAGCATATTGATGTCAACGAGATAAGTCAGTTGATCAAATGAAAATGCTGGCCCCACAGATAGCTCAACTTCATCCTGTTCCCTACTTG
>NC_091359.1:23002965-23007965 GCF_038502225.1 Cherax quadricarinatus | reverse complement strand
GAGAGAGAGGGAAAGAGAGAGAGGGAGAGGGAGAGAGAGAGGGAGAGAGGAGAGAGAGAGAGAGAGGAGAGAGAGAGAGAGGGAGAGAGAGAGGAGAGAGAGAGAGAGGGAGAGAGAGAGAGAGGAGAGAGAGAGAGAGAGGGAGAGAGAGAGAGGAGAGAGAGAGGGAGAGAGAGGGAGAGAGAGAGAGGGAGAGAGAGGAGAGAGAGAGAGGGAGGGTTAGGGAGAGAGGGAGAGAAAGAGAGGGAGAGAGAGAGAGGAGAGAGGAGGGTGAAGGCGTGTGCAGTGTGCTCACAAACTTTCTTAATATTACTTAAATACGAGATTTGGTGTGAGATGCAAAACTGTTCCAGTGACGTAGTACTACTTACAGCATTAGTACAAGTAAGCCAACTCCTCCACTGAAGTAGATATAAGCAATATCAGTGATGGCCAAGTAGTATAGTGAATGAAGGCATGGTGTGAGGGACAGCGGCGGGCCTTAGGAGTGACTACTATTGCCTTCCAAGTGGCGTCTAATATTATATGTGTTTTGGCTCATATGCACAGCATCTGGTGCTTTATAACAGCATGGCTGGTACAATGCAGCACAGTGATTTGTGTAACATCTTCCTTTAGTGGAAAAGTGGATACTTTAAACAGTGTTGTAAGTGATAGAGTGAAGAGGCAACACTTCCAGCTAGTCCCGGCCACTGCCGCCCGCCCTCACTACCCACATTTGCAAACACCCCCACCCACACTCCACGACATCACCACACCCTCTCTCTCTCCTGTAACCTCAAACCTACATTTCCTCTGGGATGACTTCACACTTAAAATAGCAAAGTTATCTACGCTATCTGGCTGTTGTCCCAGTAGATACTGCAGTGTTTGTGGGTATACAAGGGACAAAGATCTTCTTGGATGTGAGCCTACTTGTTCCAACTGCTGCCACACAGATTGCACTCCAGGAAGGAGGAATTTTGTTGCATCAGGTTAGAAAATTTCAGAAAATTTAAGGATATCCATAATCCTGTGGTATATGTGGATACAAGCCTGGAGCTGGGAGGAAAATTCCAGTCACTACCTCAGGGACTCCTGTCAAAGATCAAGACTGCCCTCTTGGGCTGTGTGTAAGTTGCAGCTAAGATAATCCATCACAGGAAGCACTTCATGAGCTCACTCAAATCATTAGATAACCTACAAAGCTATTACTTGAAGGTCAGTGCAAGCCTGCATCCAAGTGACATAAGCTGCCAGCTGATGGGCACTATTGACAGGTGGAGAACCACACTGATAACTCAGGGGTAGCGACCTGGTGGAATTCTGTCATCAGCTAAGGTCCACAACAGACTGGCAGAGTTCAAAACACTACCTTTAGAATTCTAACACAATTCCTCCTGACCACCACAGGGAACAAATCTCCTTCAACAGCGTGGAAGCGTGAATCTATTGAATTTCTCTACACCTGACATCTCTGCTTCAGCCTGCCCAGTCTACCTGACGGTGCACATACCATCTCTGATCCTCACCTGTCAGCACACAGTGCTATTCTAGAGTCTGGTAGTAGTGTTTAGACAGCAAGTTCTGAGCGGAGTTTCTCCACCCAGAGAAGCGGTGCAGTTGAGTAATCCGAGACTATCACTGCACCTGTTGGAAGTCACCTACTGCGCGGAAGTCACGAACAACCCAGGGACACATCTGTCAGAACTGGTAGAGGCGGGGTAGAGGACGTGGAGGAGGACGTGGTGGAGAAGGCCATCTACCAGCCATCTCACCTACTAACACAGTTCCAGAGGCAGAATCTGAGGACAAATCTCACGAAACACAGGAAGTGCAACAAATCCTGATCCACCCTCCCAGGCACCTGGGCTGTGCTCGCTGTCACCGGAAGGGGCACTCTGCCAACAACTGCCTGCGAGATACCAGGTGTAACTACTGCTACAAGAAAGAGGACATAAGGAGGACCAGTGTCGGAAGAAAAAGAGGAATTTGACAGACAGGGCCACCTGTTTAGAGACCTATTCTCAGAACAAACCAGGATCTCTGAATTGGTAAACACTCATCACCCACTTAGCTCTCCTATCCCAGCCCAGCAGGTGGGATTGGAGCCTTCTCTAAGACCACAGACCTACATCCCTGCAGCTGCTCAGTACCCTACACTCTCTCAAGGGCAGGCACCCCACATTCCCTACACCCACCACCTCCAAGCTGACCACTTCATCATGAGGCAGTCCTATCAGCATCCTGTCGGCCAACATTAGAGGTTTTCATTACTAATGTTGGAGAAGCTCACCACATAACTGTGAACACTCGACGTCCAGACATGATAGCTGTTATTGAAACATTTTTGGACTGACAGGACTCAGAAAATTTTTGCAGAATTGCTGGCTACACCTCATGGATGAGAAGAAGAGAGACGAGCAAGGGCAGGAGGTGGTGTTGCTGTGTGCTTCTCTAAAAGTGTTCATGCCCAGCACATAGATGTTGCCACCCCTACACATCTTGAAATGATGTTCTTCTAGCTCTGTATAAACACTAGTACCTCTGTACTAGCATGTGCAATGTGCAGACCTCAGTGGCAGCATGCAGACCCTATCAACGCTACAATGAAATATTGACTCCCTTCTGCTACAACACAGCCTCAGCATATTATAATTGTTTGACCTCAACCCAGCACCTTATACAGAGGACTTTAGTAGCCTTCTTGCAGTATTTGACGCCCAGAAACTTTGTTGATTTCCCTACTCATATCTCTGGCTCCTCCCCCTTGACCCAGTAGTGATGATCTGGCAGAAGCATGATCGCACTTATCAACCCCTCGGCTACGTTGGATCGTCTGACCACAAGGCTGTTTTACCACGCCAGATCCCAACAGAACGAGGTAGGAGTCCACCGCACAGCTGGCTGGGAAAGAGGTGGTGTGGCCCTTTTATACAGGCTCGCCACCGACTGGAATGCTCTTCTCAGGGGATGTTGACAACCAGTGAAAGCCTTCTGGACATCCTTAATCTGCAACAAGAACACATTCCTCACCGGCAATATGTGACAAAGCCTACAGATCAGCCTTGGTTTGGCTTTCGTTTGTAGAGAGGCTGCTACTGCACTAAGTGACAAAGCATGGCGAAGGTATAAGAGACATCCTACCTGCAGGAACTTGCACATGCAGAGCCTGTAGGCATATGGGTGATGTTCAAAGTGGGCCGACTGCGTGGAATTGGACACTAGAAAGTTGGCATCCAGGTGGGTAGGCTCCAAAGGCCTGGTGGTCCCTGGTCAGGACAGACAAGGTTATCTGCCTGATGAACATTCCACCTCTAGAGATCGACAGGATGGGATACCTCTACTAGTAGTCAAGAGAAGGCGGACCTCTTTGCTGAACACTTTGCTGCAAATGCCAGAGTTCCTGATCAGCAAGGGACCCTCCTTGGCTGGCTGCAGAACTGTGTGACTGTCAGTGGTGACAATAAGGCAGGAGGTGCATTTTCCTTCTTAAATCACTTGGCCGAGAAAGGCTGTGTTTGAACAAGTTGAGCCAAGATTATTGAAGATGTGCAGACAGGCTAGCAGCACCTCTATGCTTTCGCATCTCAGCACTGCCTAGTACAGTGCAAATGGCCCTCTCCATGGGAAAGAGGCAAATGTAGTCCCTGTTCACAAAAAGAAGAGCAGAGCAGAAATCAGCAACTACAGACCAGTGTCACTCCACTGTCAATCACTGGTAGATCACTTCGAGACAATAATCTCAAGACAAATATGACAGATTTTTTGACTACCACTCACTGCTGATGATCGTCAATATGGCTTCAGGAAGGTTACTCTGCTGCTGATCTGTTATTTAAACCTCCACTAAGTGGCACCAGTCACTGGATGAATCCAAAGTCAGCTGTGTGTGGCACTGGACATTGCTGGCGCTTTCAGGCCAGTGTGGCACAGGGCCTCTTAGCAAAACTTCAGAAGCACTGGGAATTGCAGGCTCTACGCTATGTCTCCTCAGTGATTTACCTTGTGGTAGATCTCTAAATTAGATCCTCAATGGGAATTGAATCAGCAAGGCATCCTATTGGGGCAAGCGTTCCCTGAAGTGTGCTTGGTCACTGTTATGGAATATCTCACTTCAACTGACCTTCTTCTATTCATCTGAATCTGTATATGCAGACGACTGTGCACTGACATTCACTTATCCAAGAGAAGAAATGCAGCTGCTCTAAGCTACATCAATCACCAGCTGAGAGCTATATCAGCTTGGGGAAATAGATGGCAAGTAACATTTGCACCTGGGAGAGAAAACGCAAATGATGATGAAGTCTCCTAGGCACCATGATGGTAATGCTGGTGCAGTAGTAAGGATGAATGGGACGATGTTGGCACCTGGAGGAAAGTTGATATCCTTGAGTGAGGTGACTCCAAACTAACCATGAAGAACCGCGTAAATCTGCAAACAAGGCAGCCAGAAACACAGCGCCGTATCTCGCATCTGCTTGACAGTAGGGGTTGCAGATCCTGTACGAGACACAAGTACGCTCACACCTTGAGTATGCTCCACTTTCTTGGTTTGCCTGCCCCACTCTCATCTGCGACTGCTTGACAGAGTAGAGAACAGAGCAAGACGTCTCATCTCGCCTGGACCCATCCTGGATAGATCTGTCATTTCAGGAGGCCTTCAACATAGGAGGGATGTGGGTGGCCTTACTGGCCATGTACAAGTAATGTGTCAAAATACCACTTGGATCCATGAGGACAGCGTGAAACAAGCTTTTATGCACAAGACGGGCGAAAGCAGCAACACCACTCTGGCTGTGCCCTTCTCCAGAACATCGCCATCTGAGATCATACATACCCAGGATGACTCAGTATGGAACACATTCATGCAGCATAATGATGTCAACGAGATAACGTCAGTTGATCAAATGAAAATGCTGGCTAGATGGCTCCAACTTCATCATTTCCCTACTTGCTTATGTCATAACAATAAAAATGCTTTCAAATGAGCTGATGTAGTAACAGCTCTTAGCTTGCCA
>NC_091359.1:22997965-23000465 GCF_038502225.1 Cherax quadricarinatus | reverse complement strand
ACCATACCCTTGACCACTTCATCACTGAGCAGCCACCACCACTACATATAACTGCCCAGGATAAGATAAATAGTAATGATCATGATAGAAATAAGATGCTGTAGGATGTATGATATTTGATGTCATACATCATAAAAGTTTTGAATGTGTAATAAGTCCCCATACTAATTACATCCCACATACCCAAGCAATGACCTATAATATCTACACCTGAGAGCAGAGCTGAAAGGTAAAGTGAAGATCAGGTTCTTGTGGTACATAGTTGCAAATAAGATACAAGCAGGATGGCAGTACAGTATACCTGTGGGACATGTGAAAAGGATCTTGGGAAAAAGTAGATCCTGTAACCTTTGCTTTTTAAAACATTATGTCACCTGTGCAAGAATAAACGCACAGCACAAATGACATCTATCTAGATAAATTGTTTTCTGGATCTCACAACAGGATGTAGAACTATGAACAGATATCAGGAAAGCACTCAGAGTTAATAAACAATAAACATGAAAAAAGGAGGAACTACTAAATAGTCTACCTGGAATATATAAGAGCATGGGAAGATGAGGAGAGGAGTAAAAAAAGTCTAACACACAGGTGCCCAGTCTGCAACAACTGACCCAGAAATAGCAGATATCCAATGGAAAAAATGCAGGAAACAAAAACAACAGCTAGCTCAGTCCCCAGCCTAGGGCTGACCCAGACCCAACCCCAGCGTTGAAAATCCGGATTCAGTTACAGACTCTCCACAGCAATAACACCATAGCCCCTAGTACAGATGTAGTAGAGGAGTCCTCTTCCAGGAAAAATGTTGGTGCCATGACAGATGGTAGTGTCTCTGGTTTGGTTATGGAGGACTGTATGAGTGGCTCTAGAGCCTACAGATTGGAATACAACCAGCACAGTGTACCCAGCCAAAACAAAAATGGGGCAAATTCTATGTTTGAGGCATCTGTAAACACAGAATATCAGGAAAACAGGCGGGCATAAAACAGGCATCCCCTAAAAAATGTGGCTCCTGTCTAAGGGAATGTGTCGTTCTACCTCTTGCAAATACTTCCACCCTGAAGATGTATCGTTTTCAGTCCTTGAAAAACAATGTTACTATAAAATTGCAATGCATATTACCCTTTAAAGGCACCAGGAGGCACGCACGCCGTACATACATGTAGTAGCTATGAGTAGCTGCCATGCTTTTGATGATTTTTAGTAGTAAGAAACAGAAGAAAGAAAATGGAAAGGAATACTTAAAATAATTCACACCTTGGAGCCTTGTTGGGCTGGAGGCACAGCCAGTGGCCCCTCGAACTCACAACTACTGATGCCAACAAATCCCCCAACAAACATACCATCCAACCTCATTTATATCTGCTAAAATACAGGGTCTTATGCATCCACCAACAGAATACAATACAAATGCACTTTATAGCCTTCTGAGACCACGCAAAAGATTACTTTGACAGTGAAATATGGATACCTGGATACAACCTTTTCAGATGCAACAGAAAGAACAGGCAACAAGGGGGTGGGTTGGCCTGTATGTCAAAGAGTCGCTCATTTGCACAGAGATACTGAACACCACAGATGATGTAGTTGAAGTTCTGACAATAAAAATCGATAACCAAAACTTCCCAACAGTTCAAAGAACAACTATCAAGAATTGACTCCTGTCTGGAAAACCTTCCAGCCCCATCCCCAAACATCTTGCTGCTTGGTGACTTCAGTCTAAGACACACAAAATGGAAGAATATAGCAAATAATGTCATGTAGAAATAAATCAGGTAAGCCCAGATGAAAGGTCACACACGCAGGAGCTGCTGAATTTCTGCAACCAACACACCCTAAGTCAGCAGATAGTGGAGCCAACAAGACTGGAGAACACAACGGACCTTATTTTCACAAATAATGAGGACCTGGTAAGAAACATAACAATATCAAAAACAACAAATTCTGATCACCATTATTGAAGTCAGACTTGCATGCACAGGAGTCCTGATGGGCAAGATGCATACAGCTATGAGGGTACCTTTACCAAATTCCACTTCAACAACAGGAACATATATTTAGGAACAGGTAAACTATGCCCTAAATGAAGCATGCTGGGAGGATATCTTAAATTATATAGACCCTTACCAATGCCTTGAAAAGATCACCCTCCTGTTAGCTGAAATATGTTCAAGGTATATTCCTATGAGAAAAAAGAAGACGGATCCTACACAGACAGCAACAAAGAAATGAGCGAGATACTGAAATCTCAATATGACTCGGTGTTCAGCGAGCCACTAACCAGTCTAAAGATATGCAATCCAAACAATTTTTTCATGGACAGGCCTCAAAAGCCCTGCCAATGTGGCATGCCGATTTATCCAGACATCGACGATGACAACATGCCTCATTGGGCCAGACTCGTGGAACTCGGTGTTCATTAAGGCTGCAAAACCCCTCTCACGGAAGGGTTTCTTGCAGAAGGAAAACAGACACAGGCAGAGATTCACAGTCACCTAAA